>NC_055659.1:21176270-21211270 GCF_017976325.1 Chelmon rostratus | reverse complement strand
TAGTCATTAGTGCTGGAAAGGGGGTTTAGCTTGGAGGTCTGGCAACTGCAGCCCCCGCTCTGCTTAACCCGAGCCTGCTATCCATTAATGGGGATCAAACACACAGCGAGATGAAGGTGTGTGTGTATATGTATGTGTGTGAAAGACAGAGAAAATGTGAGTGAACATGGAGGGAGTACTGAAGAAGAGGGCATGATGGGAGTTGGATGGAGACAGAACGTCCTTGAGTGTAAATGGCTACATGGGTGTATTCGCATACATGACATGTACAGGTATGTGAGCCCAGTATGTTCTTATCTTGTGTTAGTGTCTATAAGTAAAAATGTGTGTGTGTGTGTGTGTGTGTGTGTGTGTGTGTGTGTCCCTCATGCAATTAGCTGCTCTAGCTGCCAAGATAAAGTTAAGCAGGCTACCAAGTCAGAAAGACACACTAACACCAAAACTAACACCATCTGCGTATTCCTCTACATGCGTATGACCTTCTACGATAAACGTCCATTATGTATCTTTGTGCAGGAATATACAGCTTCACTCATTCTGTCTGTGCGCTTTGTGCCTCCAGTCTGTGCGAGTGTTGGTGTGTGTGTGACCTGCCCCTCTTCTGTAGCTCGCTGCTTTCCATACTCACATACCTGCTACAAGCGATCCTCATCGTTCCCACACTGAAAGAACTGTCCGATCCCCGTGTGCCCACCCTGCCTGAAATCTTTGCATCACATTAACAGTCTTCAAAACTCACAGTTGTGTTATACAACACAGCGTGCACGTGGCACCTCGACCCTTGCTTCTACTGTAATGTAAGAAGGCAGCACTGTACTGGCAACACAAGGCAAATAATGCTAGTGTTAGCAGCTAATGCTACTTCCAACTGGCCCCCTAACTCCTCCCTATTACTGAAGCCATGTGATGATTTATTTACAGAGACATGAGCCCAAACAAAAAAATCCAAAGGACTGCACTGACCTGTGAACTGAGCTAAACAATTCTAAGTCAGCTGGATTTTGGTCAAAAAAATTCATCCTCCCTCGCGTTGTTATCCAGAGTAGCTCTGCCAATGTCTAATTAAAATTGTGCAGCAGGAGACAACGTTTTCTGTTATACCACTGATTCAGTATTTGAGATTAAAATAATTTCACAAAATTATGAAATAATTGAATCACTTAAGCCACACAAAAGCCAAATATCAACTCCTAATCCTGAATCGAATACCATCAAAGCAGCCTTGAATCAGAGTCTATGCTTTTTGTCTTAGACTGTGGGCTGATTAGATGGCTCTGAACTGTCTGAGATGGAGCGATACACACCATCAGAGCTCTCCCAAGGCTTTTTTCAAGTAGTTCAGGGGCTACATGCTTAAACTATGCATGCAAACAAAAACCATGTATAGGCTATTTCCCAGACATAAACTGGTATTCATAAAAGAAGGTGCGGTGAGAACGTGCGCACCTCACCTCACTTCAGACCAGGTGCGCACAGTTTTTTTAGAGGCAGCTGTGGATGATATGATAAGTAGGAGACTAAAAACAAGGTGAAATACGTTATAGCAAAACATTGTTCAGGGTTTTTTTCGCCAATTTCTCTGACTGTGTTACTTTTGCAATTGACGGCAAAGCCGCTATAAACAGCCACAGCCGTGAGTAATGGTCGTGTGCTGCGCTGACAGCTGTTCTGCTCCTGCTGTAGAACCTTGCAGATACAACACAATTGGTTAAATTGCACTTCCTCTTCTTTGCCATCTTCACATTGACATGTTTAATGAGTGGTGGAGCGGGCACAAGTATCACGATGCACACAAATGATTTAGGGCCCATCTACTTAAATTATGGAAGGCTTGTGCCTCTTTTCCACTGCCGATACTGCCACAGAATCCCAAAATATTCCAATATACAAAAATGGAATATTTGTATTCCACTTTGGAATACAAAGAGTGTATCACAGATTACTAGTTTAATTACTGAACCATGAACCACTGATGTTTGGCAAAAAAGAAGATAAGGGAAAGAAATTGTCATTTTATGGTCAGCTTTGGTTTAGCAGCCTACAGAATCCACCAGCCTTGCCTCAAACACCCTTCACAAAACTGACTTCAGACACATGTCTCACCCTTTTTAATCAGACAATCTTTCCCCAAAGCCTGTTTTATATCTATTAAATTCAGACATATTCACATCATGTACAACACCACTTTCCTTTCTCCCCCCTCTCTCCATCTCTGCTTCCTTCACTCAACACACTAATGAGACAGAAAAACGAGGGGAGCAGCTGGGCCTGGGGAGCGACAGAGATGCAACATGCTCCCCTCCACCTCCTCCACCCCTCCCCCCTCTCTCCTTCCTCCCTCTCGACTCACCATCAAAGTAGACAAAGTACTCACCAGCGGTGGGGCTGGTAATGACCGCGGGCACATACGTGCATGCACGCACACACACCACATGTGACCTATAGGACTCCAGGTATGTCTGTGTGCATGTAATGTCTTGATTATTAGAGAACTGTCATGGTGGTAATGTGTGTAGCTGGTGTGTGTGTGTTGCTGTGTAATTACATCCAGTGGGGGTGAAATGTGCTGAGATTGTATGGTGGGTAGAGGGATAAGATATACAGCAACTAATGGCTAATGGAGGTGAAGCCTGCTCTGGACAGTTCACACTAGACTGCTGCAGCACAAACTGACTTTTGCAACATGCAACAAAACAGGATTGTGTGTGTGTGTGTGTGTGTGCGCGTGTGTGTGTGCGTGTTTGTGGGTCCACCCATATAAAATGTGTAATTGGAACCATGTGTGTTAACAAGCCACTGTCAGCCCTGTACTGTCACCTGTGGTTACTGCTGTATTGCGGCATGCTGGATATGGAGGCTAATGATGGCTGCAGACATACACACATCATTACAGCACACATACTGGTGTGTTTGTAAATTTGATTCCATGTAATTTGGTTCCTGTATCGCAGCTGCAGAGAAAGATGCATTGTGTGTGTGTGCGCTGTGGGCCTTAATTTGGCCATATTCACGTGTGCATCTCTGAGACTAAGCTCACCTGTCTGTCAGTCAGCGTGTAGATGTACTGCTGGTCCGGGCTGAACAGCATGTCTCTCAGTAAGGGGCTTCCTCCCTCGCTGACAGTCACCTTCTCGTAGAGCACCGCTGGTCGGTTGGGACTCACAGAGTTCACCAAGATCTGCAGGGAAAAACACCAGAAAACAGTTAGAAAAAAACTCAAATATATATATATATATATATATTTATCAAGCAATGACCAGGCATTTCAGGTTATTCAAACAGTTCCTTGTACAGCTGCTTTGTAGTAAAAATCTTCACAATAAAGGTTTTCAAAAATGAAAGTCAGAAAACAAGAAGAAAAAGCTGCAAGGGCTTTTACTTTGAAGCAGCTGCAGGCGCGCACGTAACAGGCATGAAGAGAGGAGCGTTTGAGACAGATGAATGCAAACCTGTTGCTTGATGAAAACCAGGACACAGTGTTAAACAAAGGAGGAAATGAGTCGAAAATTATTTTATTTTTATTATACATCAAACACTATATTAATTTCCTTGCTATGTACTGGCAACACATACTAGCAGAAGACACATTGAACCACTCAGACATACCAATCTTTGCTTTCTAACACCTCATATCCCGCTTGTAATATCCAATAAATGCATCTCACATTTCATATTTTCCCCTGGAACCAATCTTTAAACACACTGTGGCCTCTGTGCATGTTTCTCCAGCTGGATAAATAGAGTGCATTTACTTCAGCAGTAACAGGTGGTTATTATCAAAGTGGTAGGCAGCGTGAAATTATCAAAATTTTGGAAAAAGGTTGAAGCACCTGCTTTATAGAGCCAGGCAAACGGCTTAATTGAAAGGAGGCATGATTACAGACGTAGATGCATGGAAAGGAACATTATTGACTGGATAATGGTGTTATTACAAGAGCAGAAAAGGGCCTCGGAGGAACTAATGAAAACACTTGCAAAAATGAAATAATAACAAAAGGTGGTTGTGTTTGGAAATGTTGCGGTCCCCTGTAACGCCCAGAGATTGTGAGACGCCATCTTTGGATTTCAATGAAAACTTAATCATCCACTATACCTGTAGGCAAATGTAACAACCCCACAGTGAAAGCGAGCAGGCACGTGCACGCGTCCGCACGTGCTCAAATTTTCTCTGCGAGCTTTTGGCGAATAATTTGCCCAGATATGGAAAGTAATGGTGCAGATACAAGATAGGAGATTGGCTGGCTGGGATGGCTGTGAGCCAAAGTCATCTCAGCAGCAAATGAAAAGCACAGAGCGACAGGGGGGAGGGCAAGTATCAGCTCTCCATTACTGAGCTTTGTCGACTCGCACTGCTATCAGCCCACTGTGACAAGGAAGGGACAGCAGGCAATGACGAGCTGGAAAATGATACTGAACGAACACACACACACACACACACACACACACACACACACACACACACACACACACACACACACACACACACACACACACACACAGGCAAATAGGTTCACACCCAGATTGATGAAAAATGAAAACAGAAACAAACAACACACACACACACACACACACACAAACACACAAACACACACGCATTTAGTGGCTCAGATGACGATAGATATGCATACGCTAATATGTGCTTTGATAGATGCATACATGCACGCATGCACACAGACACACACACTCACGCAGAAAGAGGTTTGCACCAGTGGATGCTGAGCACACACACTCTTCACCAAGAATTTATTTCACCAAAACAAACCAGAAATAACAGTCCCATTATCTCTTACTGCCTGTGTGTGTGTGTCAGAGAGAGGGGGTGGGGGGAAGATGATATATATATATATACACATGTAGAGAGAGAGAGAGAGAGAGAGAGAGAGAGAGAGAGAGAGAGAAGCTCATAAGGCTGTGATGAAGCACTGGAGATGAGAGGAAATATGGATGTTATTATCTAGATAATAGGCCTGTAAACAAAGGATACATTTCATTCACGGATGGCTCGCATCTAGATGAGCACCGCACGCGCGCACACACATATACACACATACCAAAGCACATGGCGACATAGTTTTTAAGTAAAGACAACCAGAATAAGGAAAAATGCTGGCTGACACACACAGAATGAAATAGTTTTTGTTCTGTGGGCTTCCGCAATCATTTTCTCCCTCTCTCACAAAAAAAAGAGGCATTTCAGTTGGCAGCCACATCTATCTCGGCAACAGACACCCGAGTCCAGTTCACTGGCCAATGACCAGTCCCAGCCTAGACTGGTTTTGCACACACAAATGCACAATAATACAGAGAATAAAAGTCTGTCTTTCTGTCAGCTGTCCTATCTTCTGCTTGTGTCCATCTGCTTGTCTCTCTGTACATTTTCCAATCTGCAAAATCTGTCTCTTCATAGTTAATCTCCATTTGTCCATTATTGATTCCAGTATCACTCAAACACTTGGTGATGGTCACTTAACACACATTACTTATTTAACCTATTCCCTCATCTCATCTCTTTGGTTTCCTTTTGTGTCTTTGCATCATTCCTTCATTTCTCCTGACCTGATCTCTGAAAATGCAGTTCAAATGCGATGCAAACATTTTTTTATTATTGTTTTTTGGTTTTTTTTAAATATGTGGGTAGAGTGAAAAGGGTGAGAAAGAGTGAAAACAGAAGAGTGGGTGAGCGAGAGTGGGTGACGTGTGAAAACAGGTAATAAATCGTCTCAAATCAATCCATTCTACAGGCGCTGCAGCCAAGACTGCCTGGAGAATATGGAGACCAGGGAGCGAACAAAGGACTATGGAACAGCCAGAGTGAACAGATTGATGGATGGATGGCTCGATGGATGGAGGGATGAATGAATAGATGGATGCGTGTATGGATGAATAGATGAATGGAATACATAAAGAACATTTGTCTTAACTGAATCAAACTGAGCCACTGCGCCTGAGAAACCAGCTCTTGAATCTAATAATCAGGCTAACAGTGGGAGCTGCACATTCGGGACGGTTTAGAGCTTCTTCTAGAAGAGCTTAGAGTGTAGAAGCGTGTGTGTGCATGTAATATCACATGTCTGTGCATATGTCTGTCAGATTTCACATATCTACAAGCACCTGTATCGTATTAACATGCACAAATCACGCATTTTTCCACACATGTATAAATTCACAGGTTTATGTTTACATCCACAACTATACATGAACGTATACGCGTGTGTAAACCAAGCCAAGAAATAATTGTAATAGTTAGTGATGATGGGAGACTCTGCTGATGTGTAATTGTCTCTGTATTGCGTAGGTTTCCTGCTAAGTGCTAGATGGATGGATTCATAGAATGATGCTGTGCTTGCGTGTTCAGAAAAGCCCATCTCTGCTCTCTTGTCAACATGCATAATGTAACATTAACAGGCCATAAACACGTTAGAGGCACGGTCTTAAGTAAGGACATAGAGAAGCACTGCGAGGACGAAGTAAACAAGCAAAGAGTAGCAGATAAATAACTTGCAGTAGGAAACATTGCAGTCTTTGTCTCTCAGTGGCTCCCATGTAAATCTGCTACTCAGAGATCATCAGTGACCTACAATTGTTCTTCCTTCATGGATTGTTAATGGTGTTTGTCAGCTCAGCAAAACTGAAAATAAAAGGAGATAAAGGAATAACTTGTGCTTTCAACTGCAACTGTGCTCTCTGGAGAGAGGTGGTCCTACAGTGTTAAAAACAACTGAAATCTGATATGTAACGCAGGAAATGAGTGAAACAAGTTGTAGAATAACAATGCAATCGAGTCCCGGTAAAGTGGCCTATTTCTAAAACTCACTAACATTCCTTAGCATCTCCAGGGATTTTATTTATTTCCCTGTCTGCAACATGTAGCCAGATATTCAGAAACCTTGCATAATTGCTGTATGAGTCTTTTTCTTTTTTGTAATCTGTTCCCTGTGCATTAACACCTCACTCAACCCGCCGATCCACCCAAAAGCCCCTAATGCTGCGTTTTATCTGTGCCAGGCAGGCATGGTTAGCTGTGATAGACAAGCGGGATAACTAGCTGGTGATAGGGAGGCTGGCGGGATGAGGGTGAGAGAGTTGGGCGATAAGACGACGGCGGCACGTCAATGAGAATGATGCCTGTCATAGCTGCAAGTGACAACTGATGGAGCCCGTGTACATGAAAGTGAGAGACTTTGAAGCAGAGAGAGACAGGAATCATCAATTGTGCGTCTTCCACCGCACTGATGTACTTTGGGAAGAAAGGGAGCAAAAAGGTGCGAGGAAAAGTGAAGGGAGTGAGGAAGGAACTGAAGAAGCTAAAGAGGGAAGGGCGAGCAAAGGAAGCAGTTTAATTCAGGAGCGCACTCGCTGTATAAAAATATTGCTTTACGCAGGAAATTCAAATAAAAGAGGGGAAGTAAAATCAAGAAAAGAGGAGGTAAGGAGGAACTTCAAAGAATCAAAGAAAAATGAATTAGCAGCTCGTGGAACGAAACTGAATGAAATGGTCCAGGTGTTCCCGGGTCTGACTGAGAGCAACAGCTTTGACATTTCAAAGAAGATTTGGAGATGTGTGTGAACATTAAACATACTTGGCTTCCTAATAGCATGTAGCAACACACACACACACGCACAGACACTACCTTTATAGAGGGTTAAACTTGACATAACTAGGTCTAGCCATGCATAATGGTAGCAAGCCCCACATTCCTGACTTTGATGTGGACGGGGGCCCCTTTGTGCATGTGTGTGTGTGAGACAGAGGGAGAAAATGTGTGTGTTTTGGGGGCCCTACTAAAGAGGAGAATTCAGTGCAGAACAAAAGGGCATGAAGAAAAGCAGCAAGAGGCTCGTGAACAGAGTAGAGAAAGGTGGCAGGGTCCGACAGTCACTGGACCGCGGGAAGGAGTGAACAACACCTGACACCACTGTACCTCGTGTGGTGTTGGGTTGTTCTGAGCTGGGTCTCACTGCTGCTAATACTAGAGTGCTTCAGGTTTAACTCAGTGATTTTCCTTTTGTCTGCTGTTAAAGACCATGTGATATGATTAAAAGCTTCAGAAAAGCTACTGAAGGGACCCCGAGGTGAGATTATTTTTTAAGACAGCGTGGGCCTGTGAACCCTGACCTTCATTGTGTCTGGGATAAATTTACAGCCAGCCAAATAAAACTCTTGTAGCAGTCTGACCATATTATATTATTAGGCTCAGTGGCAACAACGTAATGACAACATCATGTTAACGTCCCCCATATCCTCGATGTCCCTCTTAAAGATGTGCTTTCTATCCGCTGCAGGGGCGTACAGATAAACAGCTGAAATCACTCACTTCCTATCGCACGGCAAGCTTGACAGAACTTGAACGCAGCAAGACGCAAAATAAATCCATCAACTGTTCTCCAACGCCAAGAGTTGCCATTACCTTTACGCACTCGGTGAGTGTGTGTTTGTGTGTGTAACGGTAAAACAGGAGGACAGGGGCACTAGTACTGTGCACTTGAGCCTGTACTCTCAAACACACGTGCAGGAACAGTATAGTGGGTGTAATACACTCACCCTCTGTCACACTGCTGCAGTGAGAAGAGAGCATCCCCTCGATATGTGTTTTGAAGGAAGTTTTTTTTTTTATCTGGCGAAAAAAACGGACAGACTTCTTCTCCCATAGCTACAAGGTGGTGTGTATGTGTGTGTGTGCGTGCATGCGTGCGTGCGTGCGTCTGGCTGAGTGAGTTAGAAGCTGGGAGCAGATGGAGCATCACACATGAGTGAGTGATCGCCCCAATACATCTATGGGACAAATCCCCCACCACCACCATCTCTCACACTCTCACACACACACACACACACACACACACACACACACACTATAAAGCCGACATATAGAAGAGCTCTGAGTAAACTTATCCCATATGTGGGTCAGACAGTCAGAGACCATGCAGCCTTTCCTTCCACAGCACCAAGACAGACAAAGAGCTATGGTGACAATGATGGAGGAGGCGTGCACTCAAACACATACATATACACACTTGCAGGAATGTCATTGTGGTTGCTATCAAAACACAGTGTGTGTCTGGAGCGGGTTATTTTAAGGTCTGAGAGGGAGAGCAGATGCAACCATGAATTTTACTCTCTTTTACTTTAGCGGTGTGAAATTTGACAATATTTGTATGTTTTCTGAGAGAGTGTGCACAGAGGGAAGCCCTGCTATAGTGAAGAGACCTTTCTTCTTATGCTATTTATTTAAGTGTGTTTATATAGATAGGTATAACAGCACTAGATAGACTAAATAACTTAGATGAAGAGCATGAGCGAAAGGTCATTAC
This sequence comes from Chelmon rostratus, assembly GCF_017976325.1. NCBI lineage: Eukaryota > Metazoa > Chordata > Actinopteri > Chaetodontiformes > Chaetodontidae > Chelmon > Chelmon rostratus. The sequence goes on along the minus strand of NC_055659.1, from coordinate 21,201,961 downwards.
CAGCAGCAGTTCTCAGACAAAAAGACACACCTCTCCACACACCGCCACTCATTACTGACACTAATGCACACACCTTCCAAGTCGCCTGAACTTGGAAGGACAAAGAATGACAGGTTCTCGGGCGCTCACCTCTCATTATCACTGTTCCATTAAAAGACGAGTCTAACAAAAGTCATCTATTTTTATCTTCTTGATGTTTCTACATGAGATAAGCTCCTACTGCCATCGCTATCTATCGCTCATTTTCCAAAAAATACGTTTAGAGGTGAGTTGAGCTTTGTGACAAACTACAGTTTATTTTTAATTGGAGGTTCGGGAGAAGCTGCACCTGACAGGTTCTATCAGAGGTCTCGCATCAAGCACTCGTCAGCGAGTTCAAACATGTGGCCGTGCAATCCAGTGTGCTCTGTCATATCAGGTTACTTGCTATGCCAACTCTTATTGACCGGCTCGGGTATTCACCTACATGTCTACACCATGGTTATTCATGTGTGAGACTGTGGCCTTTCACCAGCAGAGCTTACAAAAGGTCACATACTCACACACATGTGCGCACACAAACACACATACAGAGGCTGTGGAAGAGGAGGCGAGGAAAAACAAAAAGGAGAGAAAAGGAACAAAGGCCAGAGCCACATGTGGTGTGATTCTCCCAGCGCACATGCATGCATACAATATGGTGTAAACAGGCAGAAATAAAGCAAGCTGCTTTAACAGCAAATTAAACCTATTCATCACTGTTAAGGCCTTTTAATCCTCATGCTCACTGAAATTAAAAGACCTTGTCATCACTCTATCCCTCTATCTCTACCCATGTTTTGCATCCTCAGCCTTCCTGCGATGCATTTCTCTCCCTTTCTCTCATTCATCTCCTGTGTATTCACCTTTTCCCCCTCCCTCCTCTCTACCTTCCCCTTCCTCACTCCTCTCTGCCTGCAAATTAAATGCCTTTAGCTAGCAGTCGTCAGATAAGTGTGTGTAGCGAGTCGCTAGACACGGCGGGGCGGCGGCATTTCATCTTCCGACCATCACTAAATCACACTAACTCAATCATCTCTATGGAGTTACACACACACACGCACACACACATACACACTTGCAGGGTTGCAAGTGTGAAAAGCGCTGCATCTAGAGAGGTGCTTTACTGTGACTGATTTTATCAGCTGTCTTGCAAACGGGGGAAGAAACTGCACCACAACATTATCATATACAATAAGATGAGACTGGAAGATAGAGCTTTCCAATTGAATGCCTTTTTAGTGTCGCCATTCAAATGAGAAAAGACCTCCTCTTACATTGAAGCACAACACAAATCCCTTATGGGATATCTCAACCGAAACAATATTACACATTTACATCAAAGACTGCTGAGAGGATATTTATGTTAAAGACATAAAATGAATACACTTAAAGACTAGATTTAATATTTCTATGGCTTTAGAAGCGTGCATATAAGAATAACAACCTGGCACACAATTCCCACAGTGACATTTGGACCACTGCGAACCCCTCAAGCCACACAGAAAAAGAGAGCCATGCTAACAAGCTGCTAGCCTTATCAGACACAGGAAAGTGGGAAACTAAACAAAGATTGGGAAGAGTGCTGAATGCAATGAGGTGGACAGATGCTATCATCTGAGGAGCGTGCATGCAGCTTTGACGAGGGAAGTGGAGCACATACAAACACGGGCAGAGATCGGCTGGGGAGAGGAGTGTTTGTGTAGTGTGAGTGTGTGTGTGAGCGGGGGGAGGGTGTGTTTGTATGAAAGAAAGTGTGTGTGCATACAAAGAGTGTGTGAGAGAGTCCATCAATTTGCATGTGTGGAAGAGATGCTCGCGTGCAGTGAATACACGCACGTGTGCAATTGTGTGTGCGCAGTTAATCTAAATCAGTCGCATTAAAAAGGCATCAATTAAGAGCTTGAGGAAGTGAAGACCGTAAAACACACTCCCACTCTTGATGTGACACGATGCAGCGCCGCTTGACCCGCCATTTACCGACTAGATCAGCCTTTCGCTTGGATTACAGCGAATAGGACCCAATCTTCAACTGTAATTACCAAGCTAGGTATGTCTGCGCGTGTGTGCTTGTGTGTGTGTCTTCCTGTGGGAGAGCCAAAGTGATTACACGGCCACTGGTGCCTCTAATAGCATCTTTTAGAAAGAGAGAGAGAGGCAGAGAGAAAGAGAGAGAGAGAGAGAGATATGAGAGATTTCCATCTTTCATGGGAAGACCCGGAATGACGGCGGAGGAATTCTACGGTGGTTAAGATGTGGGTCTGTTTTGACTGTGCCGACATGTACGAGTGTGTGTGTGTGTGTGTGTGTGTGTTTGTGCAGATGTTTGTAATAGATGTAACACAAGAGGCTAATGGGAGCCAGGCCAAAACCACACCTCACTGTAATGTGTGCCAAACCATTCCTGGCCACAAATGCCTGCCTCTCCTCCGCCCTCGGCCTCTTTCATTTCGCCATCGTCCCCTCTGTTCATTGTATTTCACCCCTCTCTCCGAGGCACCTCTGGTTTTTCTTCACTTTCAGCTCCTTCCCCCTCGTCTATTACTGTTTTGACACTTTCTTTAGCCTCTTAATCCTCCTCTTTTCCCGAGGCCTCGCCCTCTCTCTCAGCAGTACGTTGCTCCTCTGTCTTTCCATCACACAAGCACAAAAGTAAAAACCTTGCTCAGCTCTTACACACACCACAAACACCCATGAAACACTGAGGGAGAACAGAAAGGGAGAAGTAGACGTAAACAGGATGAGCACAGGGCACAAAATGGCAGCGAACCACAACATCGTCAGTTGGCGACACAGAAGATGTCTTAAATTAAGAATACGTTTACTGGTAACAATAGGAAGCTTGGTGGCTTAAATGAGAGGAGGTTTAGGGGGAGAAAAGTAATAACAGAACACACGCGCACACACACACACACACACACACACACACACACACACACACAAGTAACGTCTGGCAGCTGTAAAGGACGAGGAATGCAGATGGTGTTTAAAATGAGCTTTTATAGCGTGGTTTAGAGCGATTTACAGCAGTGGTTGGCCGTGTGTGTGTGTGTGTGTGTGTGTGTGTGTGTGTGTGACTGAGTGGCAGAGTGCTAGCATGGTGCACTATTGAGAACGTGGTCCTGTAAGTTTAGTGTTCCAGTAAGATTAACTGCTCCACCCTGAGTCCTCTTTCAACCATTCCTTATTTGGTTTCTTGTCCATCACGACCTACCAGAGCTCAAACTGATGTCTTGCATTTTTTTAACAAACAGTCATAAACCCAAAGACATTCAATTTACGAATATGTACAACAAAGAAAAGCAGCAAAACACTGAAAGTCAGCTGCACATCTTTGTGACATGCTAACGGTTAGCGCCCTAACAAGGCAGGATTATGCTAAAATGGCCCTCGGAGCTTCTTTCCTTTGTTTCTGTTCTGTGCCCATAACACCTCCTGTTTCTTCTCAGGACTGAACATAATTTTATTAAATAAAGAATTCATGAAGATGGAAAAAGCTGTTTGAGCTAGCTTGCTACATATCGGTTAATTAGCATTTACTGTCAGTTATCAAGCTTGTTAGCTCCTGGTGAACACGTCAATGAGTTCATGCAGTTTATTCAAAAGACGCACCATGGACTCCTTTGTCATTACCGTCTTCAAACCATTCCCCTTGTGCTGAGCAGTTAAACTCCGACAGAGGAGGCTAAATAAAAATGGAAGAAGCTAAAGGAAGAAGCTAAACAGCCAATACAGTAACCTACAACAGACTCCTCCATTTTTCTCTGACTGTTCTCTCAGGGTCAGCACTGTCCAGACAGTTTGCTCTTTGTTTGACGCTCCAATTCAGGTGTCAAAGTTCACCAAAAATAAAATCACCCTTTTGCCCTTCTGAACGCTGATGTGAACGAGCCTTTAAAGGATTAAATCTTTTATCGACTGTTCACTTCAGCAATGTACTTGGTTATTCAAACTCCTAAGATATCAATGGGGATCATGTTGTGACAGTTATCTCAATACCAATCGCTGTACTCAACCCATATCATCAACCAGTGTCTGTCGCACACTGTATAAGGAAGTCACCAGTGCTAACTCAGGGAACAGTAAAGGATGTTGGGTTTAGGGATATTTGTGTGTGTGTGTGTGTGTGCGCATGCTGTTCCTGGTTACTGCAGAAGAGAGGAGGAGGCACATTCCTGACATGACTGCCCTAATCCTGCCCTCCAATGCAATTCTCTACTGCCTCAACAACTACTCTGTGTCTCTGTGTGTTGGTGTATGCCTTCAAGTTTGTTAATACATCAGTATGTGCGAAAACACCTCTGTGCACCCACACACACACAGACACACACACACCCAGACACACACCCAAACACCCACACACCCACACAACATTCTAGTTTCATCCACCAACACACTCCATATGTCAAGGGGGAACTGGGAAGATATCGGCATAGCAACCTCTCAACAATCAGTGCGGGGAGGTACAGAGGAAGAGAGAGCAGTGTGTTCGAGTGTGTGTGTGCGTGCGTGCATGTGTGTGCGTGTTTGCACTTGGTGTGTCAGTTCCACATAAAAAAAAAAACAACTTTGGGTCTGAGTCAAAAACACCAATCTGTGTCTTGTTTTTGAGTTCAATGGTGACGTGGTGTGTGATCTGTAGGTCTGGTGGGGTTTCTGCTGTTAGCTTAACACGGCTGGACTCTATTTGTGTTTGTCCAGGAGGCAGAGCTGTTTTTCTTGGCATGAGGCTAAATGTGATGCTTTCTGCTGAGCGTTGGGGAGAGACTTCCTGATGGATGAGGTTTAAGTTATTGATGCACTGAACCCCTACAAGGAGAGGGGGCAAGTAACTGTTTCGAAGCTAAAACTATGAGTGAACTTAAGGAAGTTCATTTTTGTGCGGACACATTTTCACACAATCAAAAATCCATGAAGAGTGGAGAAGAAGGAGGTGGTCTGCAGAATGTGTTAGGAGTTTGCACGCTCATATGCCTCAAAAATGCACTTCCTCGCCCATTTCTCTTCTCCACCTAAACAATGACAACATTAGTTTCTGTCTGAGACCAAAAGCCTGACCCTGCAGTATGGCGAGACAAAATATAACCGTTTTCCTCTCCTCACTCAACTTTCATCTCCTCATCCCTCCATCTGCAGGTAAGGCCACCACTTCTTTTTTCTTTTTTTTTTGCCCAGACTGCTGACTCTTTTTTGGGGTTGGAGCCAGAGGAAAGTCCCTGGCTTGAGTTCGGACCTTGTGCTGGAAATCCACCTCCGAAAGTGAGGAGGAGAGGGAAGGGAGAACTGGGAAGACTGCCACTGACGGCAACACAAGCGAGAGCTGGAGCGGTGTGGCTTTCACGCCTCCTCTACACTCTTTGAATGCTTTTTCTTCCACCGCTTCATCTCTGTGTTGTTCATTCAGCATTCTCCACCTCTTTGCATTTTTATGTCTCACTCCATCTCTCAACTCAGTTCCCATTTCCCTCCCTCCCTGCCGGCTCATACCACACTCCTAGTGTGCTGTAATGGTCCACGGGGATGGTCTTGGCTGCTGCCCGCCAAATACAGCGAGCTCGACCAATTCAAGAGCCAAAAGACTGCAGTGGACAGAGAGAGAGGGAGAAAATGTTGTTCTCCATCTGTGTGTGTGTGTGTGTGTGTGTGTGTGTGTGTGTGTGTGTGTGTGTGTGTGTGTGTGTGGAAAGCAGTGATGTCCAGTACATGCTGAAGTGAAACAATTAAACACCAGAGGGAAGAGAAAGAGAGACTGAGCTGCTTAAGTCACCCACAGAGAGGACAGGGAATAAGAGACCACACATAGCTCTAACTGGACACTAATAAATACACCATTTGTGTGTGTGTGTGTGTGTGTGTGTGTGTGTGTGTGTGTGTGTGTGTGTGTCTGTGTGACAGAGGAAAGGGACAGCTGTGGAGTATACACAGTGATATTTAGCAGATGTGCCAGCCATGTGTGCAGGCACATGTGCATGCGTGCGTACTGAAACCGAGACATGACCTAGTCCCAAGTGCTATTTAATCCCTCACAGTCGTGATATTACTCATCAAATGAGGCCAATGGAAAGGAAAAATGAGGAAGATACATTTTTTGACATGTTTTTAAACTCTCGCTGCCTCTGTGTTTTGAAATGTTTAAAACACTGTCATTGCTCAATATCTGACCTTCCCTTTTCTGAGTGTTTAACAGTTGGGATCAGCTAACTCCGCATCTCCTATGGTGAACATGTCGTTTGTTAGTGCAAAGCTCCAACTGAAAGCAACACAGAGGTCTTTACGTAAGCTTTAACAGTGTGTAACAGTTATGCAGGGATAAAATGGAAGTCTTCTTCGGTGGTAATGGCAATGGTAATGGTATCCCTTCCTGTAAACAGGTACTACAGGAAGGGATACCATTGTGGGAGGTTGATAACACTGTAAAATTATGTGCTGCCTCCTAGCCAATGAGCGGGGGGTGAATACACAAAACCAGGAAGAGGATGTTGTCCCCCTGCCAATGAGTGAAGCCGAGGGGCAATAAATCATTCACCCGCTACATTCCAGTCGATGCAAAGCGACGACGGGTACACCGAACAAGAAAGTGGGAACAGCTTTCTGGGCCCAGCTGAGTAGATACATCGTATGATTCTATATGTGGGCTGCAAGCTTGGCGTGCTGCACTCAAATAACGTCTATTAATACCTCCACTGCTCAACTACAGCCACTTTACACTGCCTTACGTAACAGCAAGGTCACAGAGGGCACAGGCAGAGATACACCGAATGAGGAAGCGTACAGTATGCACAAACTTACAGAATACACTCCTCTGCACATACACATGCCACTCTCTGCCCGCATTTCTGTTGGCATGCAAACAGACACACACACTCACACACACTGCAGGCATGCCATAGCAGTGCCTGAGCAGCTGGTACGACCAGGTGGAGGACAGATGCCCCGCCTCTGGTTTGGCCTGTAGCCATGGTAACACAATGGGTCCCGACCAATTGCTGCAGTCTCTCGGGAGGAGGTGGGGATGGGTTTGGTTGACACCCAAAGCAATCCAGATGATACAGCCCACCCACGTTCAACCACATTCCTGTCAAATTATGACAATTAGAAGCTGTAATGGACTGGCCCTATGTGTCTGTGGGTTCATCCAGGGCTGGGCGGCAGTCATACAATTAGCATGAGCAAATTTGGCAACATCAAAATCAATAGGAACATTACCAGGAAAACCAGGAAGTGAGTTCTGTAAGTCTTTTGTTTTAAACAGTGTTTGTTTCCCACATAGAGACACTGTGTTTACATGATTTACAGTACACTAAACCATAACTAAAATATCATGTTGTAATGTGTTGAAAGAGCTGAACTTCAAGCAGTCCCACAGGCTCAAAGTACAAACAGAGTGAAGGGCAGCGCTGAGAAAAGGGAGAAGACAGAAAGAACTAGACCCAGGGAAGGATAAAAGGAGGAATGATGGAGGAGAAAAAGAGAAGAGAAGAAAGCTCGAGAAAAGCTGAGTGGCGAGTGTGAGACCTTTTTAAATCAGAGGCTGCTGGCTGCCAATTACTAACAGATAATGTGCGCGAGCGGTTCGTCTGTTTGAGCGAGGGAGAAACGAAGGCAAACAGAGAGAAAGAGAGAGCAGAGTTTGTCTAAAGCGGTGGCCAGCTGGGTCAACTCTCATTCCTCTATGTCAGCGGGCGAGGACATGACGAAGGCATGGACAGAGGGGGAGGAACAGGGCTCGACAGAGGAGGGAGGGAAGGAAAGAAAGCCAGAAGGAAAGAGCATGGACTGAGAAAAAAAAACAAACAAAAACCAGAGGGCGATGGGAGGAATAGTCGCTCAAACCTCTGCTTTCATTTTGCCATGGGATGTGCAGAACAGTCAAAATAACCCAACACACAAACACGGAGAGTGATGGCAGTGTAGCAGCATCACTTGATAAGAAATGGCACAGGCATCAGGATACTGCACGCCACCATCAGCATCTAAGGAAACGCCTGTAGTATCCTGTGTTTGTGTGTGTGTGTGTGTGTCCCTGACAAAAGCAGCCTCTGACACATGTCACAGAGCATTAAATCCTCGTCCTCTTCCTCTGCAGTCTGCTTTCTAACCATCTCTCTCAATCTCCCTCTGCAGGGCACCGCGCTTAAAAGAAAGTTCAAATCAATTGCTAGTCGGCAAAAGAAGAAGCAGAAGTGAGTGAATATTGTGTTAGAGTTAATGGGTGTCACCTCTTTGGGAAATGCTAAACTGGTGACAAGGCTTCCCCTGGACCAAAATAGGCGAGTGGAGAAGAAACACGGCAAAGTTTCCAGACAGTCAGCTGAGAGCACTGGACTGTCACAAGATTGCTTTTTATAGAAGTGCTCTTTATTGTGTCTCTGTCTCTCTGGCTCTCCAACGCGCTCACACACACAAACTCAAACATCTGCCAGCTTATCTTGCCCTTTCACTTCCTCCCGTCCCTCTCCCACTGCCCCGCGACCGAAACAGGAAGTGTGTATGAGCGGGGGAAGTTGTCCATATAGAAAAAGGAGGAAATCCTTCGTCCTAGATTACTTTCTCTCACACATCTTGTACAACCACAAAAACATGCTCGCACACACACACACAAAAAGACGATTACATGCAATCAAAGAGATAAGGCCTGATTGGAGGTGGTGTTAATTATACAGGCGCACACATGCGCACACACACATACACTGATGACTATATTCAAGCAAACTTAAGTTGAAGTCGTAGAGACATTAAATATCCACTGTCACAGTCTGTTGATTCAATACAATTTGAATCCCATGTGATCAGATTTGGTTCAAATCAAAGTGGGTTACACTGGACCTCAGCTGCAGATGAGATGCATCTGCATCAATCAGTTGATTACACACACAAATAAAGGGTCAAAGTGGCTAAAAAAGAGCCAATACAATGCACCAAACACAGCCTGGAGTACTGTAATTCTGCCTCACTTCCCCCTGCTTCCTGATTCATGTAAACACACACACACACACACACACACGCACACACTTATAAAACTACAAAAACACAATGCACGCTAATAGATTCCTCAAAGGGCAACCACACGTTGCTATTAGCCCATTATACACAGAAGGAGCCTGCATGCTCGCTCACTCTCTTTTTCCACTTACAAGCAGAACCATTCACGTCCCAACAGACCAGACACATCCATGCACACGCAGAACACACACACACACTCACACCACTAAGCAGCAGCATGGGCGCTCAGCAGGATTTAGAGGACAATTAAAAAGCTCAATTAGACTTATATTCTTATTTCCAGAAATGAGCATGTTACAGATGGTATGGCTCGCTCTTCGCGCTTAAAAAAACACACACTTTGCTGGTTTCCTCCTGGGACACAACGCAGGGGAGCTGGAGAGAGAGGAGGGAGGGATTTGATGTAAATATGTCTAATGGTGCTGCGTTTGCCAGGCTGTTGAGATAAGTGGCCAATGAAAATGTATCCCACATCCTTAAGATGCAATATTGCTGATATTAATATGAAATTGCGCGTTTTCAAAAGGCAATTCACTTCTTTGGCTTGAAAATCCCTTCGGTAATGTTTGCTTGCTCAGTGATTGTAGCTGTGTCGCTCCACAAATACATTCACAACCTTGTTTTGTTCCCTATCGCTCTCATTTCCTCCCTCCAGCCTTAAACTATTTACAGTTCTGTCTTTCCAAACCCCACCCGTTCTCTAGCCTTTTCTTCCAAGTTTCCCCCCTCGCCTTTCTTTTCTCCCTCTTCCTCCTCTTTGCATCGTTTCCAGTAAAACGAAGTATCACAGTCCCCATTGTCTTCCTCTCCTGCATCCTCCAAGTTTTCCAATGCCAAGTCTGTTGAGTCAGCCGCTGCATAAATCTGCTGTTTGTTTGTGTGTGTGTGCGCTTGGCTAAATTGCTTTTGGCCAGGTCACAAACTTTGAATAGACAATACCTTTCCATTCAGGAAAAAAAAAAAAGTCACAAGACACGCACACACTCACACACAAACATGCACATGCAAGAGGCAGATGGTCCAACCTGTAGGTTTTCCACAGCCCATTTGTGGCAGGGCAATGCTTCACTGTCCACCCTAGCTGGGTACACACACAAAGAAACACACACTCGCTCGCACATGCAGAGAGGGCAATAAATTCAAACCTGCACAATACAACCCCCGCAACGGACATGGTGGGAGCGACGGGTAATGCCAGAAAAGCATACCAAGTCCCCGAGTTCATCGAGAGGTAAACTTGATTCACGCTCACAGGAGGGCATGTGATGCAGTTCTTCAACGATGAAGGAACTTGGCAAAGTATGAAAGACTTTTTTTTTCCCCTCCTGCCATTCAAACTGTCAGCTCCTCCGACTGTTGCAACAAGCTGAAAAACTTGATTTCAACAGCAGCTGGATCATTTGGATTGTTTTGCTTTTGTTTATTTATTTTTTCGCCAGTTTAATTCCCAAAGTCATTCAAGTTTAGCCGCTTGTCTTTCCCGTCTTTGAACATAATGTTGTGGGCTCACTCTGTAAAGACTGAGGGCCTTACTTCTAGAGACAATAAATAATCTCCTGGGCATGGGATCACATGTTTGCCAAATAAGTACAAACAAGACGGCAATGCGTTGTTGGGAAAACAGGGAGCCGACACTGAGAAAATATCCGACAACCAACATCTTCCTCTATTCTCTAATTCTTCCTCTCTTTTTCTTCTCCCTCCTCTTTCTATCTCCGTCTATACCCACGATCAAATTAACAGCTAGCCAAGCCTTTCTAGCAGCTAATTGCTGAGGTCTGACAGAAAGGTGCCCTCAATTTCCACTGTCGCCCTGCTTTACACACACTTTGTGTCTCTCTCTCTACCAACTCTAAAAACACATGGAAGATCTGGTCTGTAGCCCCCGGCAGCCTGGGAGAAACAGGGATGAACGCACACATGTACACGCACGCACACACACACTTTCATGCACTCGAACACATGCAGAACAATTGACGTTCTCACACCCACAGATGCAACAGCAAGAACTGTGGTGCACACACGCTCGCACACGCAAACACACACAGCGAGTGCTAACTCAGAGCTTGAGTTGAGAAGTCCCAGTGGGAAAAGCCACTTTCCGGAACATTTTACCCAATTTGCATTGCTCCTGGCTGCAAGGCTCTCTCTGAGGAGAGGAGATGGGAATGAAGAACAACTCATAGGGTGTGTGTGTGTCTAAAGAGTGTCATAACTAAGGGGTAGGATCAAACATGCCGTCAGTTAAGTCAGCACTAAGAAATATGCATCTTTTATTGATTGAGAACAAAAAAAGCTTGTTTGTGCATTTAAAACGCTGCACACTCTCCATTTTAATCATCTATCCAAGATCCAGTCATTCAATACACCATTTATTTATTCCCAAACTGTTTCACTGAAAGATGCAAGTCAGGTTTGACTGCTAATGAAATTGGCTCTATATAAATGTGCTATGAAGAGAGTTCTTCCCTGATAAACGGTATACACATATTAACACTCGAGGACTTTACAGACTTCACTGGATGTGAATCAGCACACAAAGCACACAAACACCCATTCTGGGAAACATCCAAGGTTTCATAACATCAGGACATGCCCCTTGTGGCTTTTTACCAGTCTACTGAGGACCCTGCACTTCTAAACTGCCACACACACACGCACACACAGCAGGAGAGAGTGATGCAGGACCAATGCATTAGAGAGATGATGCAATGAGAGGAGTCACAGCCGCAAGCAATCAGTCTGATTAAGAGCGTGTGTGTGTGTGTGTGTGTGTGTGTGTGAGTGTGTGTCGTCTCTCCTCTCCTCTCCTTCTCCTCTGCTAAAGCTCTCCTCCATAATCCCTCACTTGCCTCTTCCTCAGAGGAATCAGGTTGTTTTTCCAAGGTTTGACATCGTATCATCTGGTTAGGTACACATGGAAGCAAGAGTGTGACAAAAAATACAGCTGTCAATTCATCAGGGGACTCAGAGAGTGGGGGGGTGGGTGGATGGGTAGGTGGATGGAGGAATGGATGATGAGAGGGTGTCCACGAGGTAGTGAGCCATGTGATAGGCCCTGCACAAACAGGTGCAATAGAAATTTAATAAACAGAAGCTATAAAATGAGGATTGTTTGCACGGACTTTCAACTAAATCACACTTCTGTCTCAAATAAAACATTGTGAGATATAACTTCTGTATATAGAGCTGAATATCTAATGGCTATAATACACCACGAGGAGGAGGAAGAAGAGAAGAGCATTCTTCTACTCCTCAAGCCTTGTGCCGACACGAAACTTTCAGCAAATAAACAACATTTTCAAATCAATCCACATTACTGTGGACAATATGTCTCACCCGATCTTTACTTTCTGGTCCTGGAGGTCACTAACAATTACAATCCTACCTCTTTATCAGAAGGTGCAATCGAAAGCTAATTTCCCTTAAAGCATGCCTCTTAACTCTAATCACCTAGAGGGACACACAATGGCCAGGAGCTCCCGAGTGCTGCCTTCCCCCACACTGACTCACCTCAGGCCCTTTCCAATAACTCCGAGTGGATCTGTGACTTCTTCTTGATTTTCAGTGATGGAGGAGTGTAAGTTAAGTATGTGTGCAAGAAAAGAAACATGTATGTTCGTGTTAAACACAGGAACCTCATGAGTTTAGGAGGTGATTTAATGTTAATAATTCAGTCAGAATTACATTCAATTATCATAATCATTAATAGTGTGACTGGCTACAGTTCACAAAGAGCTGTGCATGTTCAGTAGATTTCATTATGATATATGATATATTTCAAAGAACTATGGCAAACAGAAATCTGCACTCTTTCTGACATTCTGTCATGGGTCTGTGTAATAAATGGCATTATGTTGTGACCCACAGCACCGTTGTCACTTCCTGTTGTGAGGTCCGTGACACAGTCACACTGAGACAGTGTGGCAGTGGCAGAAAGAAGGTGAGTAGGGTACAATTGCAACTGTGCCAGTTACTGCACATGAACTTTATCTGGCTGCTTTTCTCTAACACACTTCATTCCCAGCGGCAGCCTTGACCCTCTTGCCTCCTCTTCACTCCACTGCATCACTAAATGCAGCCATTTTGGCTCCCGTAGGGCCCATGATAGAGCTTTGGTCGCCTCCCGGCCACATTCATAGCGCTGGGCCTGTAATGAAACTATGGATTTTCTACTGGAGTCCTGACACTAACTGCCTGTTTGCTGTGCATCTGGTGTCTGCTGCGCTATTCTGTACTGCATATATGGAGAGGGGAGAAGAGAAAAAAATCCCCCAGCAGCACCATTTCTGCGATTCTTTTCACATCTTTCTGGCAATGGCAATGGCTTGTCAACTGAATAGCATTAACCAATGACTTTATATCGACTTAGAGTCACAAATATGAGGACAGCTTTTGACTTATGTCAAGGGAAGCTTAAATGCAGAGAAACATTTTACGCCATTATTTTATCAAGTATTACAAAATACCCATTTTTTCTTCCACTGACACTGACATCATGTATATGGATTTTTCATAAGTCACAATTCTATAGTGTGGTTGTAAGCAGATGTAGTATCAAAGCAAGAGAAAGTGTAGACTGAATCCTGTTCGCAGCCACTGTGTTGTGCATGGCTGAGCATGTCCTCACAAACACCGAGCTCATCTGCAAGCGCACAAACACGACGACAGAATGAACATGCCGAGGGAGTTAATGAGCGAGTGTGCTGTCTCTGCAGTTTCATCTCTCTCTCGCTCACATTTCTGTCTCTGTCTCTCTCTCTACCACACACACACACACACACACACACACACACACACAAAGGGGTAAACATGACCTACAAGCCCACTTATTTCCAACCCCAGTTGAAACTGCATTCCCAGCGCTGTGCCGCTGCTCTGTGCAACTCCAGCATTCAGCAACGTTGCAGCAACCCAGTTTCAATGTTGTGACTGCGTTCAAATCCCCTGCCTGCACTACAAACATCAATGCTCCCTGTGACTCTCTCTCTCTCACTCTTATCCTTCCTCTTCCTCACTATTGCCAGCCGCGGCTGCCCTGACTACTGTTGCCATGGCAACCGAGGAGCAGGCCCGCCACTGGGGGATTTGAAGACAACTTGGAGTAAAGACCCCTATGTTACTGGAGCCTTATTATTGGGTGTGTGCTTGTGCGTGCTCGAGTGTGACCGTGTTTATTGTTTTGTGCTCTAAACCCTCTGATATCTTCTGCACAGTAATAAAACGGTTCTCTCGCGGGGTTGCCGGTTGTCGGTGGTCGAAAGCCATACCCTCACTGTGGCACGGGAGAACATATGCGACTTAGAGGAAATGACTCATCATTGATTTCGCTGCAGGAGAAGATGATGAGTGAGAGAAAGAACAGAAAACAGAAGATATGAGCAAACTGAGGGAGAAGCCCATGCATCCATCACTTTCCTCCCTTCCCTCTCTTATATACACCCCCTGTGCTGGCACTATCCATTCCAAGGTTATCAGTAATCCAATAGCTTTCCCTGGAAGCAGGCAGTTTTCCAGAGACACAGCCAATATCCTGAAAGCAGAAACATCCGGAAGGAATTCCTACCAAGTGACACAGCGTTCTTCCTGTCTTCCTCTGTGACAGGATGAAGGGGTTGCTAACATCCTCGGCTATTTCTTTCACCTGTTCGGACCATTTCTTTTTAGTCTCTGTGGCATTTTGGTGTTTCATGCTGACGCTTCAGTGCATAGTCACACAGGGTATACGTGAGGACTTGTTCGACATAAACACTCCCACACTGGCTGGCAATCATGTCCTAGAAACACGCAGCCACACTATAGAAACTATCAACCATGCCAGATCATGAACGCACACACACAAACCAAGGTTGAAGTGTCTGCTGTTATTTCTGGGCCACTAGTTCTTTGCCAGTGACCCATAAATAGACACCACAAGACTCTTATGGATGATAACACATAGCTGAGGGTTCTTTGGCTCAAGCTTGGAGGAAACAGAGTGATGATGCAGGGTTAGCTTCAAACTGTGGGATATGATGCATATGGGCTGGGGTTACATTGACTTAAGATCAGTTCTTCACTAATGACAAATAATTCAATCCCAACAGGAATACATTAAAATCCCCAGGAGGATTTTAGCTCGTTTACAGGGTAAGAAGGTGGTCCATAAAGCATTCCAATGGTGTTCAGGCAGTGCCTTATAATGACCACGACTGTAATGTATGGTGTCCTTAGTAACTGTGCATACAAAGCACTATCTGCTACTATAGTTCAGAGAGTGCGGTGCACGTATGTGTACATGTTCTCATGTTTCCTGCATGTTTTTCCTGTTGTGTGCGCCCGTGTACTTGCATTCGTTAATGAGTGCATGCATGTAAAAATGTGTGTGCATGCAGCCTCTCTCTGGGGACCCTGTTTGCAGTGCTTTAATTAGCTTAATCCACCAGGAACACATGGACGGAGGAGTGGAGAAGGAGAGGGGTGTGAGGATGGCTTGAGAGAGAGGTGGCAGAGACGGAAGGGTAGACAGAGGAGAGTATCTCTCCTCCTGCCATTTGCGACTGCTCCCGCCCCCCGCCTTGGCTCTTGGCAGTGTCAGTGGCTGGCCAGACCATTGTAAAACCAACAGGGAGGAGGAAACTGTCTCCGAAATGGCCACATGTGCTGTTGGAGGCCAACTAAACCATTTCCTGGGAGACGCTGCATTCAAACAGTAGCCAAGCTAAATGACCAATTAAATATAATAGGCAGGGCTTAATTGGTGTTAGCCGATTTAGAATGACACCGTGCAATTAACGTTATAGAGAAGGTATGGAGGAGACTGTTGGGAGTGCCTGTGTACCTTGGTGTGCTCATTCAGCAAACAAAACCAGCATTTGTGGCCAAGACCATTTTCATGGGATAGATAGTGTGGAGAAAGGAAGAGGGGGGTGTAAAGAAGAGTGACAATAAGAGGGGAGGAGGAAGAGAAAGACTCTATTGGGAGATAGTGGGTGGGGAGCGAGGGAGGGAGTGAAAGAGGACTGGAGATGGGAGGGAAAGAAAGAAGATGCACAAACAAATGCTAGCCTTGGGAATAGATGCAATCAGCTCAGTCAGTCAGCTAATGACTAATTCCATGGAGAAAAGAGGGGAGCAGAGAGAGAGTAGCAATGGTGTGAGTAAATCAAAGAGAGGAAAACAGAGGGGCTCGGTTAAAGAGACTAGAAGTGAACGGGGAACAAGAGACAGACAGGGAGAAGAGAGATAGATGCATACATGACTAATTAAAGACCCCGTCAGTTTGAAACATTTGAACCAAAGGAAAGGATGGATAAATATTTTACCACGAAGAGGAGACGATGAGCTCTCTGTGTCTCTCCGACCTAACAGACTCTGGATGGGAAGCGGAGGCGGAGGAATGCAGGAGAAATAGAAAAAGAGGGAGGCGGTGAACACGGAATAACGCTGTGTCCAGTGAGCCTCCTCTTAAATGCCTAATTCTTCATTTTTAAGGGCTTAGCAGATGGAAATGGTAAAGCCACAAGGTCAGCTGCACCCATAATAGAGCCATTAGCTGTTTCTTTGCTAGCTCTGCTAATGCTAAAAACACGCACCTAAGCCACTGCTGGAACAACACCTACTCCTTTTAATTAGCACTAAATTAAATCTCAACTCAGTAATTAGAGCGGACTTGCTGCCCTGCACACAGGAACTAATAACAAACAAGCCAGAGAAACTGCAGTAAGTTCACTTTAGCCAACTGTTACGCTAAAAGATTAGCCAGAGGGCATTAGACCAGCATGGGGAATTGGCTTTCCGCTTGGCTATCACCAACTCTTAGGCTAACAGGATTAGCCACAGGGTCAGTGCAATATGGCTAGCAGTGGTCAGGAGGCGAGCGGCTAAAAACAGGCAGGCTGGGGGCAAGTTACCAAGCCAGCTTACATTGTGATGAGGCTTCAGGCTGAGGCATTTCCCTAAGGGGGACCCGGGATGGGGGGCGGGGGGGTAATTAGTTAGACGGCAGGAGACGCCACCATGCTGTGTGAGAAGGATGAACACAGGGAGCTGTTGCATTTGGAGTTGTTTGTGTGTGTATCTCAAGGGTATTTCAGTGTGTGTGTGTGTGTGTGTGTGTGTGTGTGTGTGTGTGTGTGTGCCCATTTGCAGAGCAAACTCTATGCCCAGCTTGAACATCATGGCCCTGAAATGATCCCAAAGCATATGACAGCCACATGACGACACTTTTGCAACAGAACACACAAAAATTACTCCAGTAATCCCATTTTCTAATAAAATCCTGCACGCTAATGTATGCGGGTCCCTCTGAACTCGAATGCGTATTTGTTTCTGTACACACGATCGCTAATCATCTTAACGTCACTAAACCAGAGGAACTAATCAAAAACAATCTATTAAAAATCTATTAGCTTGGCAGTGGGTAATCTGATAAGCGTGCCACAGTCGCTTCCCATAGGAGTGTGTGTATGTGTGCACATGCTGTGTGCATTCTTCACACTAGATTAGCTAATTTGATAGTAACTCACATATTTACACTCGTTTACACTCGTCATTTGGTATAATCGAGATGAAGAAGTCCCTCACATCCTGTTATTGACAGAGATTCAAGGTAACCATCAAAGTGTCTTGTTCCATTCTACAGTACGTCCTTCTCCTATGTCAGTGTATCTCTCTGTAAACACTCATCATTCCTGCCACTACAGGGTTACATAGCTTCCATGTGTTGTTAAGGACTTGTGGAGAGCTGCACAGCCATCTAAAGGCAGCCTCTTCTAAGCCAAGGCATATACTGTGGGGCTGCTGGGCTTAATTGCAAGGAAATGAGTGTGCGAGACATTGCGTGAGCATGTGTGTGTGTGTGTGTGTGCCTGTTTGTGCGACACAGCCACTGTGAGCCAAAGGTGATTGATGCCCGCTGTGCCACTCATGCCGAACCCTCTGGACGTGGTGCTGCCATCCAACGTGCCCCAGTGTGTGTCCAGGTTTGTATATACCTGCATGAATGTGCTCATTTTGGCTTGTTAGCTTGAGATATGACATCCCTTCTGGTGTCAGTATATTCGTGTGTGCATGTGTGTCTTGCCAGACGTGAGTGTGCCAATGGAGCCTTGGCACTGTGCCATCTACCAGGTGTGCTCTTGGCTGTATCAGTTGGCATGGACAGAGCTCTGCCAGGACACTAAATCCCCTTTTCCACCCACAACTTTCCTCTCTACAGGCACAAATATTGCTCCATGTCAACACCAATGACAATTTCTGCAAATCTGACCAACATTTTAATGTAAACGTCATATTCTTGAATATGGCATTATTAACACTTGCCAACGCTGGCAGAAATCCCGAAGAGGTAAAAGGCATGTAACTTTGCACATACTGTATATATATATATATATATGACATGAACAGCAGGGATTCTTTGATGTTCCATCCTGAGATGTCTAATGGAGATGACCTAGAAACAGGGCTGGCCTAGTCCTCTCACTTGGATCATGTGAGCATCCCAGCTTGCATCCAGACTTCTCTAATCTTCCCTTAAAAATGGATTCTAGCATGGTGCATTTATTATTCATCTCTCTCGCTCTTTTCTTTTTTCCCCTCTGTCTCCCTTTCTCCCGGCTTTCTCTCCCTCTCTCATCTGCTCCTCACTTTGCCTCATTAACCCCTGGTAGTAGTGAATTAGGATGGGAACGCAGAGGTAGTGAATGAGTGCCGCGCGGTGCGGTCACACACCGTCGGACCGGGCTAAAGTGCATTAGCGCCGAGATTATCAAGGACTGCACTGGCATCAATGGCATTAGCTAACATAGGAGCGCAGTGTAACTTATCGGGCACTTTACAAGTGATAGGCTTTGAATATTTCATTTCACTGGTGAAATGACTATAATATGAAAAGATATTTGTTAAGATTTGCGAAGAGTAAAATCAACTTGCAGTGATTCACAGTGTCCCTTAATGTCGCCAGAACTTGGTAGTAATGTTGGAAATATGGATCATTATGGCAGATGACGCTCTTGTAGGATAAAGGTGAGACGATAGAGACACTGCTTTAATGAGACCGCGTGGGTGGATTCACAAGTGTGTGTGTGTGTGTGTGTGTGCGCGCATGTGTGTGTGTAGGAGATGTGGTTGCATTAAATCTTTGAAGAAGACCCCTCATTACTGTCTACACTTACAACCTAAGTGCTACAGCCCATTTTCCAAGATGTGAAAGTGTCTGTGTGAGTGTGTATGCGAGGTTGTACACTTTTTTTTACATGCAAACTTCTAACATGTATGTACATTTCGATGTCTATGCTCTCCGCATGTGTGTGCGCACTCTGCCCTTCTCTTTAATGAGGCAGGATGATTAGAGAAAAACAGCGATCGCTACATCTGATCTCAACACGCGCGCACACACAACGCTCAACTATTATCAGGGAGAGGAATCTTTGATCACAGACGGAGACAGAGAGATAGAGCGGAAAGAGAATATGTGAGCAGCAGATGAAACAGAGAAAATGAGAGGGGGAACAGATGCAGACAGGCGACACCAAGAAGCAATGGATGATTTCTTTTACTAATTCATAACTGTGGTTTTATGGTGGCTATTTTAGTTAGGATGAGAGTTATGGGTGCCTTTTAGACATTGTTTATGCGTATGACATCCAGCAACCTAAAGGACTGTTTCTCAGGGTGGCTGCACCCGAGGGCCTGAAGTCACACATCTTATATTCACTGTGTCAAATTCTGCAAGGACAGCCTCTGAGACTTGAGTGCGCCTTTGAGTATAAATATGTGTGTCCGTGAGCGAGAGTGCGTGTCCGCAGGGAGGTGGTTTGTGTGCTTTGATAGGCTGATTTCCAGGCAAGAGGAAATGATGACAGGTGGGGGAAAGAATCATGAGAAATAATTAATGTTGTGTAGATGTGTATACATGTGTGTCCACCTGTGGCAGCCCAGTCACGCAGGCTACAATAACACAGGTAAGATGTGCAAAGGCAGGTTTCCTGGGGTGAAAAGATGCACTGTACATACTTGGCGTGTCACATTCACTTTATAGCTTAACGGGGCTGTGTGTAATTGAAAAATGGCATTTAAAAGCTGTGCTGTCAGGAGAGAGAGAAGACCGCTACAGAAAATGACACACTTTGCTGTTAATGTGGGAACATCCTGATAAGATTGGATGACTGATGGCGCTCAGGGACAGAGCTAAATTAAGTGGAAAACTCAGTGTTCAATGCAAAGTGTAAATTATCTGTTTTGTCTGAGCGCTCGGTCTTAGCTTCTATACCCTCTACCGTATCTGATCCTTTTCATCAGTCTCTGCGTATCCATTTCCTCTGTCTCGTTCTCATCCGTTCTGCATTTGTGTGTGTGTGTGTGTGTGTGTGTGTGTGTGTGTGTGTGTGTGTGTGTGTGTGTGTGTGTGTGTTTCTGTGTGTGTGAGACCGCATGCAGTTGTGTGAACTAATGACCGAGAGCTACTGAACGCCTGCACAAAGCCAGCCTCTGTGCCACTGCCCGGGCCAAACAACTCGTGGCTCAGCTGGCCGAGCCAAATGATGACACGCACGCACACACACACGCACGCACGCACGCACGCACGCAGACACACACAATGACTATGGTATATTTTTGACTTGGACTTTCAGTTTATGGATCTGAAAAATAACACACATTCACCGAGTGAGAGAAAGCTTCACACACACATATTTCTTCCACAATCACTCCTCCCTGACTGCATCTACTGGTTGAATGTAACTGGTGTGTTTCCACAGTGTGTTTATTTGTTCCCTTTTTGGGTGGAGGTGCTTTCTGTAAAGGCAGGGAGGTGGACACGGACATTTAAATGCAAACCACAGACACGCGAGCCCACACATACACGCACGCACACACACACAGGGGAGTTTGACAGGGCAGCATTATGCACCAGTGGAATAACAATCATCAGTCAATTAGGCCGTGACATGGTCTCTTGATGGTGACACAGGCAGTCCCAGTGGAATACATCAGTGACTTCACGCGGCAATATACACATACAAACGACAAACTGTCACTTGTCATTAACCCCTGCGATGCCATGTGACCAGTGTGGCTGCTATAAAACACAGTGGATTTAAAAGATGACATCAAACTTGCACCAAAAACAAAAATAAGAAGCAAACTTATCATGTATGCTGATGGTTATTTCACATTAAATGCTGAACCAGACACATCCATTTTCACAATATATTAACACTACAGTTAGCATCTGTAATGCATTTACTCTCCAGTGCCGAGTCAAATCGTTCTATATTATTTTGTTACAGTGACTATTTACTTTGTACAACACAGCTGTATTTTTCTTTGAGAAACTCAAGATATTTTGTCATAAAGAAAGTGTGTGCAAAGCGAGTGTGTAGTTGGCGAGTGAACACACCACATCCTGCATGTGTTTCACAGAAAAGACAACTGATCACCAATCTAATGGTCAACCAGCTGCCACAAGTATTTCATTACACATGTTAGAGTGATTAGAGCTTATGGAGGTTAGACGTTGTTCGGCAAATTCATTTTGAAGTAACTGTATAGCTGCAGGTGCTCATTTCGGTTTGGGTAAAAACCTCCAACACACATAAAAAGGATATGCAACACTTTTCTCCTCTTGTGGTCTCTTCCTCTGCCGTTCTTTAATAATAGCTGTCGGCAGCGTTTGATCAAATAAAACTAGCGGCAAAACTCACAGAATCTGATGTCAAGAGGCATCGTTCATAAAAACCAACTGTGTGTTAAAGAGGCCTACTGTGTGGAGCAGCTAGTACATATCAAATCCCATCTGGCACTTGATGTTTAGATTGCAGCTGCTCGGCTGATGCCGTCATCCTCTCATCCTTTACGATGACAGAGCTGATAGGGGTTCTCGTTCTTGCTCAAGGACACCTCAACAGAACCAATGCTAATCAGCTTATGGGAACACTTTGTCTGGTGCAGAGGTCACCCGTGTTATCTTTTGGTTAAGAGACATTTACACTAACCAACAGGCACTCAGCTGCCCTGAGATGAAATAATCCTATTTCAGAGGATTTTTATTCTGCATTTAATGAACTTTAACTCACATTAGAATGATGGTCTTACTTGTCCAGTATGTTTTGTTTTTTTGTTGTTTTTCTTTTGCTAGCCATTAAAACTACTGTTACTCTGTGACCGTTGTTAGAAGGTGTGCTTCATTGATGTCTCGATCAGTTGAATGGATACTGAGCAGCGCCTCCCCGCCGCATCCACCTGAGGCTGGCACGGCCACAATGGGCACGCACCAGGCGCTGGGGGGCTCCTACCACCTGGCACACTGACCGCGGACACACAGCAGATGGCTCGAATGGGCCCCCGATGGAGGGCGCGGCTGAGGAATCCTAATGTGTGTTCGTGTGGAAATGTGTGTGTGGTATCAAAAACAAGCATTTATAATAGGTATTGGATTATTGACTTGGATCCTCTCCTTTGTCTGAGGTCCGCAGGCCACCTATTGAGATTGTGTATATGTGTGCGAGTGTCTGAGTGTCACAGTGAATGCTCTTTCATTGTCAATGCTCAACAGTGCCTTAAAGTGCAGCAGAGGCTGAGAGAATCGCCCCAAATCACCAGAGTTTCACTTCAATGTCCATCTGCTGATTGCTTTACTGCACAGACAGAGGCGGCTGACTTTCTTCAGACAGGAAGACATAGAAAGGAGAGAGTGAGAGCGAGATTCAGTATGTAAAGCTGCCGTGCTGACAGATGAACAGAGACACGCTGTGACCAATGACAGGCCAGGCCAAGCAGACAGAGATAATGAAACAGTCAAAGGGAATGGAGGCTTTTAATCCTAAATATTAAGAGCAGCGGCTGGTCAGCCCGCCGCTGTGTCCTTGACCACAGCAGTATCCAGATGACCGCTGGAATGAGTTAATCACACAAGTGGACGTCACCTCTCTTCATCACTTCCTTCTTTCCACCTCCTCTCTATCTCCTTCATCTTTCTATCTCTCTGTCTTCCTCTCCCTGTATCCTCTCCCATCTTTGTCCTATCAAACCAGGACTCATTAGTAAAAGCTTCCCCTGTGTGTGTGTGTGTGGCCAACAGAGCACAGAGGGACTTCATTAGTGCATTAAACATGTTGTTTGTGCCACCATCTTGTTGCTCTGGACAACCTTGAGCAATAGAGTTGGTTAAAAATAGACTCTGAGTATAGATAACACAAGATATCAAAGCCCTTTAAGTTCAGCAAAATGATGAAGGAAGAAATGCTTCAGGTAAAATAATGTTACTTAAAAACAGAAGCATCATGTGGAGCACACTGGCTGTTTATTTTTATCTATATAGCCTTACTAAGAAAAGTTTTGTGCTTGCAAACTCTCAAATTCTGTCAATCCTTCCCCTCTCTTACACTCGAACTATGACAGAAAAACACACGAGAGAACTGCCTCCTTCTTAGCACCATCATCCGGCCTACCACTATTCTCCCTGCTTCTACTCCTGTCTCCCTTCCACATCCTCAGGCTTGGCTATACAAACAGCGTTCAACACAAGTGCTCTCCAGAGGAAAGTGTGAGAATAGGAATGCGCTCCGTCTTGGCATCATGGTCTGCGCGCACTCCCACAAAACTGTCAAAAGCTAAAAGCACGCTCATGCAGAAACAGATCCTGACGACTCGAGCGTCTTATTTTACTGATCGGATAATAAGCACACAAATAAAATCACTTATAGAAACACTGACCTACAAAAAAAAGCAGAGCAGAACAGGATGAATGCGTGCTGAATCAGGGAGGAAGAATCTGCTATCACACGCTACTAATTCAGTTGCTCTTTTTTCAGTTTTTCTTCATCTGTCTCTGTATTACTTCGCCCTTTTTTTCTCTCTCTTTTTCCGATACTGTCATTTTTTCACTGGGTGTTTCTTCATAGCGGGACTGAAACTGGCACTGCTGTGAGTCTGCTGTGCGAATGTGTGTGTGTGCTCGAGTGTCAGGTTTTCGATATTGTTCTCTTCTATGCAAATTGAATATTTTCCAAAACTAGATTTCTTGTTGTTTTGGGGAATTTCTGTCTGAAACAGAAGGCAGCCAAAAGAACTGCAGGCTCTTTGGCTCTGTTGTTTCACACACACACACACACACACACAGACACACAAACAACATACCTCAACAACCTACTGTAGCATTGCTCTCCCAGGTGATGCTCCACACGCACACACACCTCAACCACAGTGCATACCAGCGCAGAAGAAAAGATGTGACGCTAGCTAAATAAATAAAGGGACCACTGCCAAGCTAAGTGAATGGGTGTCACTTTGACAAATGCACAGTGCTGAATCTTAGTCAACACTGTATTGTTTGTCGTCTCGTGCTCCCTCATAAACACACACGCACAAATCCATCCCATCACAAGCGCACACGTTATTATGCGTACTGTGAGTGACAAACACACAAACACGACGTGCATACACAAACGCGCATTAAACACACGCAAACACACAGGCTGATTATACATTCATAACACTGAATGGATGACAGGTCTTGAGCAGTGTGGCGGGAAACGGGGTGAATGCTAATGAGCTACCATTTACCCGGAGAGCTGTGTCCCCTACAGACTGGACACACACACACACACACTCAAAGATGTGACACATGGTAACGAACACCCAGCATGCTCACAGATAGACTCATCACCGTGGCATATTCTACCAGCCTGCATCTAACATTCAATCACAACAGTTAAGCACAAGCCAAGAATATCTTAAACCAAACTGTTACATCAATGTCCAGTCAACAGACATCCAAGAGCTTTCTCTCAGTCCTTCATAAAAGGGTAAAACAGCTGCATCTGTGTGGTCAAAGTGGACACAAATGACCCCAAACTGCTTCTCAAAAGTTTCAGTCAGCCTCCAACAGAAAACAGAAAGTTAAAACCTCCATCCATCCATCACCTCTCCATCCCTCTGTCCCACCTCTTATCTACCAACCTGAATTAATCCCCACTACACAGCTGGCCAGAACAGAAAAACCATTCGCCAGTCATAGCTGTTGGATTGATTGAAGGCGAGCTCTTAAAATTAGAGGCGAGGCAGTACGTGGCGTTGGGACCCAGCAGTAACGTTTTATGTCTAACGTGACTCCCATGGCAATCAGTGAGGGAGAAGCCATGGACTTGCTTCAAAATTGCTTGTTGAACGAACACGTTTTAAACAGGCACTCCAATGGCCGCTAGCGAGAGAAAAATGGAGTTGACTGCATTTAATCTTAGCGTAAAAAGTGCTTCACGTAAATGCACAAGGATTAAGCTGCAAGCGCACGGTTCACAAAAAGAACAACTTCCACCACTGGCTGAAAAGCTACTTGCCAACCAAAACAGAGAAAAATGATACTAAATGAGTTATATCCATTTCTCTCAATGTCCTTGAAATTACAAGTACCAAAAAGTGCATTTCCCTTTAAGTGCAGCGCTCAAAATTAACCAAAAGACAGGTGACATTTTATTCAATTTATATGGAAAAGGAAAAACTCACACATATAAAAAAAAAAGGCCCAAAAATAAAAATCCTACCTTCTTCAGTTTGCCATTCCGCGTGCCAACAAAAGCCACAGTGTTGCCGCGGTAGTCGTACGCCGCCACAGAGGTCATGCCATCGTCTTTGTCGATGAAGAGAGGGGTGCCCTCGATGGTGCTGGTTCCCCCCAGAGGTTGGTTGAAGTC